>NC_134694.1:44650249-44656733 GCF_050947455.1 Rhinoderma darwinii | reverse complement strand
AAGTTCCGAAGTTCTGTTGGGAGTGGTATTCCAATCTAAAAAAATACAAAACATAATTGTTTTTAGTATTTATAAGACATTGACAGTAAATATGAGATATAGATATTGATATTGATGTGTCAACAATCATCTTACTGAAGAGAACATCAAGAGAACACAAAGGGGCGGAACTCATAAGGCAATTCTATCTACAACAAATTCTACATTAAGACCACAAGGTTTTAAGGAGTTCAGTAAAAATATCCATCTTAATTCTTTTTTGTGTAAAACCAGATGGCGATCACCGCCAAATTGTAATGGAGGAACATGGTCCAGAATCATAAATGTTAGATCCCTTTCATTGTGACCATGTTCCGAAAAATGTTTAGCCACAGGTAAATCAAGTTTCTTTTTACGTATAGAGAAACGGTGATTGTTTAGACGAGTTTTAAAGGAACAGGTGGTTTCACCCACATATAGGAGGCCACAAGGACACCATAGCACATATATGACCCACTCTGAATCACAGGTGAAATTGTGTTTAATTTTAAACTGTTGTCCAGTCAACGGATGTCTAAAAAATTCCCCTTTGCACATCAAAGCACAATTGACACATCTGTAACATGGAATGTTGCCAGGTTTTAGTGGTTTAAAAATAGGTTGTGTCGTTTTCTTATGATCTGGCATTCTGGTTTTCACCAGTCTATCTCGAAGATTTTGTGGGCGTCTATAAGACATGAGTGGATTATTATTCAATACATCAATGTGTCCAAAACTATTGCTGATAATTGGCCAATGTCTATTCATAATTTTGGAAATGTCTCCACTCCTATCATTATAAGTAGAGATAAATGGAATACGTTTCCGTTTTCCATGCGCTGACGGTTTTTTAGACTGCAATAAACTGTCCCTCGCTACATTATCAATCTTTATTCTATGTGTCCACAGTAATGTTTTGGGGTAACCCCTTTGTAAAAAGTTGCTAACCATAGTGTCTAAAGATATGTCAAGATCCTCCTGTCTGTCGGTATTACGTTTGGCCCTAATCATTTGGCTATACGGCAAAGACCTTACCATATTTCTCGGATGGCAACTATCAAATCGTAGCAGAGTGTTCCTATCGGTCTCTTTCGTGTACATTTTAGTTCTGATTATATTATCCACAATAGATACAGTAACATCCAAGAATTGGATATTATCCATAGAATGTTTCATCGTAAATTGAATCTCATCATCTATTGAATTAAGAAACCTGTGAAAATCCATTAATGTAGTAACAGTGTCAGTCCAAATGAGGAAGATGTCATCTATGTAACGCCACCACTTCAAAACATGTGAGAAGTGGTGGGATACATAGACCGACACCTCCTCAATGTTGTCCATGAAAATGTTGGCGTACGTAGGAGCCATGTTAGACCCCATGGCCGTTCCTTTCAACTGTATATAATAACTCTCTTTAAATATGAAATAGTTAGATGTCAAAATAAGTTCCACTAATGAAATAATAAACTCACAAGTAGCATTGTCATAGTCAGAAGTCAATAATTTACGTCGTACAGCATCAAGACCCTTGTTGTGATCAATCGAGGTATAAAGAGATGTGACATCAAAGGAGACCAAAATGGACCCCTCTGGTAGTTTTATAGATTTTAATTTTTGTAGAAAATCAGTGGTGTCTCTAATATAAGATTTGGAGTTAATAGCAAAATTTCTCAGCACTTTGTCCACAAAGATAGAGATGTTACTTGTTAGTGAACCCCTGCCAGATACAATAGGGCGACCTGGTGGGTTCATTAAATCTTTGTGGATTTTTGGTAATATATATAAGCAAGGAGTGACAGGAAATTCAACAGTGAGAAATTTATGTAGCATTTGATCAATTACATCTTCATCTAGAGCTATTTTAATAAGTGAAGTAATTCTTTTTGAAATATCATGTCTAGGATCATTTTTTAGTACTCTATATACATTGGTATCTGCTAGTTGTCTATAACATTCTCTCAAGTACATATCTGAATCCATAACCACGATTGCTCCACCCTTATCAGCAGGTTTTATAGTGAGATCATGGTTATGGATCAACTCATCTAATGCCACCATATCCAGAGTAGTCATATTAGGCTGTTTAAAGCTCAATTCACTCGTTTGAGACCTAAGTAAAGCAATGTCTTTCTGTACTAGTTCTCTAAAGGTTTCTATCGCATGTGATGTTATAGGAGGTTGGAACACACTCTTATTAAATAACCCCAGTTTTTTAAGTGATAGTATCGGAAGGGTATCCTGTATTACTGGATTAACCGGTTGTGTTTCAAACCAAACCTTCAATTTAACAGCTCTAACAAAACTGTAAATATCCAACTCTAATTGAAACCAATCAATATGCTGATTAGGGCAAAATGACAACCCTTTAGATAATAATTGTAATTGTGTATGTGACAATTGATGTTGAGAGATATTTACCACTGTGGTTTGGGCAGAGTCCTCTTGGTG
Organism: Rhinoderma darwinii; assembly: GCF_050947455.1. NCBI lineage: Eukaryota > Metazoa > Chordata > Amphibia > Anura > Rhinodermatidae > Rhinoderma > Rhinoderma darwinii. The sequence goes on along the minus strand of NC_134694.1, from coordinate 44,654,264 downwards.
CTGTCCTGCACCGGTTTCTGCCCTTTCTGATGAGTAGATTTTTGAAAACGGGTTCTTCCTTCCTCTACTTCTCCTACGACCTGCTCGTCTGAAGACGTGTCTATGTGGTCCCATAACTCTGGGAACAAGATCGTTCTGAGTACTTGGTTGTATACAGAGGTCTTTGAACCCACGTGTGGATCGTCTTTAAAAGCCGACATTAAGCTACTTTTAGATATTCCTAATATCTCCATCACTTACTATAGGGAGCATTTACTAATATATCTGTATTTTTTACATTCATGACTTTTTGACTGACATAGCTGGGTCAAATGATATCTATAATAATGTTACAGCAGTTGCTTAGCAACTCATGATGCCATGATACACGGGGCGGCTCAGTGGAACGCATTGACACGCATTACATCATATGGATGCGATCTATGCTCTCTGCTGCGGAGTGATGAACTACTTCCGCCTCGGGGGATTACACTGATGTGTCAAATTTCAATTACCACGAGGGATGCAGCAGAGTGCTGCAACACACTTGAATGGAGTAGTTGAGTCTGAAGTTCTGATTGGTGAGTGACGATATACCAATAGATTTTACACCACTGCTGCATAAATGATTATAATGTAATCAGTTGTTTTTAATGTTTTTGTTATTATGTATTGTTAATCACGATGTCACATACACACTTCTGTATTTTCTGTATCATGTCTATGTTTATGATGATACCGTACACAATTTATGATGTTTGTTTTCATACACTTTACATTTGATTGTTTTATAATGAGACTAATTATGTAAAAGAGTCTCAAACATATAAATACTTGCTGAGTAGATGTGTCACTAGGCTTGATAAAGATCCTATTGTAGGATTGAAACGTTGCTGTTATTTTGGATTGAATAAACCACCATTTTTTTCATGTTGGAGTGCTGCAAATTTTCTTTTGCTATACATTATTATACGTCCGAGGATCGGGACGTTTTTGCCTGGCACCTGGTCGATTATTCCTATGTGAGTGCTGCTGCCTTCTTGTGTGCTATATTTGGATTCCATTAGCTTGCACCACGTTTTTTCAACCATCATTTACTCGTTTAACATGGAGCAGGTTAATATACCTGCTGGGAATGTTTCATCCAATACTGCTGCTGTTTTTACTGAAGAGGACATTGAAAGAATCCTGAGTGGAGCGGAGGGTGATGTGTCATTTTTAAGTGTTCCTTCTATTACTGACATCAAGAGAAATCTGGAATTTGAGTCACGACGTCTGATTAATGTTGAATTACATCTACTCACATTGGGACAATACTATAGAAACAACATGATCCCACGGGGGATGAGAATTTTACTTAAACCAACGATGCATATGCAACACGAAGAGTTCAGGAATAAAAATGAGCAACTCGCTAGCAAATATGCCTTGGAAACTATATTACTTAATATGGATTTTTTGCAGAGAGATCTGAGATCTTTAAGGGTGAAAGCACTAGATTTGGAGAACACACTTAAAACGTTGGTGCAAACTGATGATTTTAATATACACATGGAGAAATTACGTATGACGCTCAATAAAGTGAGGATGGATATAGAAGAAACCAAAAAGAAGAAATGGTTCCGTGATCAAACAGATTATTCCATGGGACGTGTTTACACATGGGACAATTCTCTCAATTATGCTGATGGAGCCTTCAGACGTGACAACAAAAGAAACAATGAACCGGCTTTCAATAAAAGCGATTCCCGTAATCAATTCCATACTAAGAAATATCCTCCAAGTAATAATGAAGATTTTTTAGATTCCAGTCCACTGGACAAATCAAAAAGAAGAAAACCAGACGAGCAGGTCGTAGGAGAAGTAGAGGAAGGAAGAACCCGTTTTCAAAAATCTACTCATCAGAAAGGGCAGAAACCGGTGCAGGACAGCACCAAGAGGACTCTGCCCAAACCACAGTGGTAAATATCTCTCAACATCAATTGTCACATACACAATTACAATTATTATCTAAAGGGTTGTCATTTTGCCCTAATCAGCATATTGATTGGTTTCAATTAGAGTTGGATATTTACAGTTTTGTTAGAGCTGTTAAATTGAAGGTTTGGTTTGAAACACAACCGGTTAATCCAGTAATACAGGATACCCTTCCGATACTATCACTTAAAAAACTGGGGTTATTTAATAAGTGTGTTCCAACCTCCTATAACATCACATGCGATAGAAACCTTTAGAGAACTAGTACAGAAAGACATTGCTTTACTTAGGTCTCAAACGAGTGAATTGAGCTTTAAACAGCCTAATATGACTACTCTGGATATGGTGGCATTAGATGAGTTGATCCATAACCATGATCTCACTATAAAACCTGCTGATAAGGGTGGAGCAATCGTGGTTATGGATTCAGATATGTACTTGAGAGAATGTTATAGACAACTAGCAGATACCAATGTATATAGAGTACTAAAAAATGATCCTAGACATGATATTTCAAAAAGAATTACTTCACTTATTAAAATAGCTCTAGATGAAGATGTAATTGATCAAATGCTACATAAATTTCTCACTGTTGAATTTCCTGTCACTCCTTGCTTATATATATTACCAAAAATCCACAAAGATTTAATGAACCCACCAGGTCGCCCTATTGTATCTGGCAGGGGTTCACTAACAAGTAACATCTCTATCTTTGTGGACAAAGTGCTGAGAAATTTTGCTATTAACTCCAAATCTTATATTAGAGACACCACTGATTTTCTACAAAAATTAAAATCTATAAAACTACCAGAGGGGTCCATTTTGGTCTCCTTTGATGTCACATCTCTTTATACCTCGATTGATCACAACAAGGGTCTTGATGCTGTACGACGTAGATTATTGACTTCTGACTATGACAATGCTACTTGTGAGTTTATTATTTCATTAGTGGAACTTATTTTGACATCTAACTATTTCATATTTAAAGAGAGTTATTATATACAGTTGAAAGGAACGGCCATGGGGTCTAACATGGCTCCTACGTACGCCAACATTTTCATGGACAATATTGAGGAGGTGTCGGTCTATGTATCCCACCACTTCTCACATGTTTTAAAGTGGTGGCGTTACATAGATGACATCTTCCTCATTTGGACTGACACTGTTACTACATTAATGGATTTTCACAGGTTTCTTAATTCAATAGATGATGAGATTCAATTTACGATGAAACATTCTATGGATAATATCCAATTCTTGGATGTTACTGTATCTATTGTGGATAATATAATCAGAACTAAAATGTACACGAAAGAGACCGATAGGAACACTCTGCTACGATTTGATAGTTGCCATCCGAGAAATATGGTAAGGTCTTTGCCGTATAGCCAAATGATTAGGGCCAAACGTAATACCGACAGACAGGAGGATCTTGACATATCTTTAGACACTATGGTTAGCAACTTTTTACAAAGGGGTTACCCCAAAACATTACTGTGGACACATAGAAAAAAGATTGATAATGTAGCGAGGGACAGTTTATTGCAGTCTAAAAAACCGTCAGCGCATGGAAAACGGAAACGTATTCCATTTATCTCTACTTATAATGATAGGAGTGGAGACATTTCCAAAATTATGAATAGACATTGGCCAATTATCAGCAATAGTTTTGGACACATTGATGTATTGAATAATAATCCACTCATGTCTTATAGACGCCCACAAAATCTTCGAGATAGACTGGTGAAAACCAGAATGCCAGATCATAAGAAAACGATACAACCTATTTTTAAACCACTAAAACCCGGCAACATTCCATGTTACAGATGTGTCAATTGTGCTTTGATGTGCAAAGGGGAATTTTTTAGACATCCGTTGACTGGACAACAGTTTAAAATTAAACACAATTTCACCTGTGATTCAGAGTGGGTCATATATGTGCTATGGTGTCCTTGTGGCCTCCTATATGTGGGTGAAACCACCTGTTCCTTTAAAACTCGTCTAAACAATCACCGTTTCTCTATACGTAAAAAGAAACTTGATTTACCTGTGGCTAAAC